>NW_027459666.1:47500-50000 GCF_050624435.1 Tenrec ecaudatus
CCCTAACCCTAAACCTAACACTAACACTAACCCTAACCCTAACGCTAACCCTAACCCTAACCCTAACCCCAACCCTAACCCAATCCCTAATGCTAACCCTAACCCTAACACTAACTCTAACCCTAACCCTAACCCTAACCCTAACCCTAATGCTAACGCTAACCCTAACCCTAACCCTAACCCTAACCCTAACGCTAACCCTAAACGTAACCCTAACCATAACCCTAACGCTAACCCTAACCCTAACCCTAACGCTAACGCTAAACCTAAACCTTACCCTAACCCTAACCCTAACCCTAACCCTAACCCTAACCTTAACCCTAACCCTAACCCTAACCCTAACCCTAATGCTAACCCTAACCCTAACCATAGCCCTAACCCTAACCCTAAGGCTAACACTAACCCTAACCCTACCCCTAATGCTAACGCTAACCCTAACCCTAACGCTAACCCTAACCCAACCCTAACCCTAACCCTAACCCTAACCCTAATCCTAACCCTAACCCTAACCCTAACGCTAACTCTAACCCTAACCCTAACCCTAACCCTAACCCTAACCCTAACTCTAACGCTAACGATAAACCTAACCCTAACCCTAACCCTAACCCTAATGCTAACCCTAACCCTAACCCTAACCCTAACACTAACGATAACGCTAACCCTAACCCTAACGCTAACCCAAACCCTAACCCTAACCATAACCCTAACCCTAAACCTAACGCTAACCTTAACCCTAAACCTAACCCTAACCCTAACCTTAACCCTAACCCTAACCCTAACGCTAACGCTAACCCTAACCCTAACCCTAAAGCTAACCCTAAACCTAACCCTGACCCTAACCCAAATGCTAACGCTAACCCTAACCCTAACCCTAACCCTAACACTAACCCTAACCCTAACCCTAACCCTAAACCTAAACCTAACCCTAACCCTAACATTAACGCTACCCTTAACCCTAACCCTAAACCTAACCCTAACCCTAATGCTAACGCTAACCCTAACGCTAACCCTAACCCTAACCCTAACCCTAATGCTAACCCTAACCCTAACCCTAACCCTAACCTAACGCTAACCCTAACCCTAACCCTAACCCTAACCCTAACCCTAACTCTAACGCTAACGCTAACCCTAACCCTAACCATAACCCTAACTCTAACGCTAACCCTAACCGTAACCCTAACCCCAAACCAAACCCTAACTCTAACGCTAACCCTAACCCTAATCCTAACCCTAACCCTAACGCTAATCCTAACACTAACCCTAACCCTAACACTAACGAAAACGCTAACCCTAACCCAAACGCTAACCCTAACCCTAACCCTAACCCTAACCCTAACCCTAACACTAACAATAACCCTAACCCTAACCCTAACCCTAACCCTAACCCTAACCCTAACGCTAACGCTAACCCTAACCCTAACCCTAACCCTAAGCCTACCATAACCCTAACGCTAACGCTAACCCTAACCCTAACCCTAACCCTAACGCTAACCCTAACCCTAAACCTAACCCTAACCCTAACCCTAACGCTAACGCTAACCCTAACCCTAACGCTAACCCTAAACCTAACCCTAACCCTAACCCTAACCCTAATCCTAACCCTAACCCTAACGATAACACTAACCCTAACCCTAACCCTAACCCTAACCCTAACCCTAACGCTAACGCTAACCCTAACCCTAACCCTAACCCTAACGCTAACCCTAACCCTAACCCTAAACCTAACCCTAACCCTAACCCTAACACTAACGCTACCCTTACCCTAACCCTAACCCTAACCCTAACCCTAACCCTAACCCTAATGCTAACGCTAACCCTAACGCTAACCCTAACCCTAACCCTAATTCTAAACCTAACCCTAACCCTAACACTAACCCTAACCCTAACCCTAACCTAACGCTAACCCTAACCCTAACCCTAACCCTAACCCTAACTCTAATGCTAACTCTAACCCTAACCATAACCCTAACCCTAACGCTAACCCTAACCCTAACCCTAACCCCAAACCAAACCCTAAGCCTAACGCTAACGCTAACCCTAACCCTAACTCTAACGCTAACCCTAACCCTAATCCTAACCCTAACCCTAACGCTAATTCTAACACTAACCCTAACCCTAACACTAACGAAAACGCTAACCCTAACCCAAACGCTAACCCTAACCCTAACACTAACACTAACCCGAACCCTAACCCTAACCCTAACCCTAACGCTAACGCTAACCCTAACCCTAACCCTAACCCTAAGCCTAACATAACCCTAACGCTAACGCTAACCCTAACCCTAACCCTAACCCTAACCCTAACCCTAACCCTAACCCTAACCCTAACGCTAACTCTAACCCTAACCCTAACCCTAACCCTAACGCTAACGCTAACCCTAACCCGAACCCTAACGATAACCCTAAACCTAACGCTAACCCTAACGATAACACTAACCCTAACCCTAACCCTAACGCTAACGCTAACCCTAACCCTAACCCTAATGCTAACTCTAAGCCT
>NW_027459666.1:80000-87500 GCF_050624435.1 Tenrec ecaudatus
CTAACCCGAACCCTAACCCTAACCCTAACCCTAATCCTAAACCTAACCCTAATGATAAAACTAACCCTTAACCTAACCCTAACCCTAACCATAACCCTAACCCTAACCCTAACGCTAACGCTAACCCTAACCCTAACCCTAACGCTAACCCTAAACCTAGCCCTAGCCCTAAACCTAACGCTAACCCTAAACCTAACCCGAATTCTAAAGCTAACGCTAACCCTAACGCTAACCCTAACCCTAACCCTAACCTTAACCCTAACCCTAACGCTAACCCTAACCCTAACCCTAACCCTAAACCTAACGCTAACGCTAACCCTAACCCTAACCCTAAACTTAACCCTAACCCTAATGCTCACCCTAACCCTAACCCTAACCATAACGCTAACCCTAACCCTAACCCAAACCCTAACGTAACCCTAAACCTAACCCTAACCCTAACCCTAACCCTAACCCTAACCCTAACGCTAACCCTAACCCTAACCCTAACCCTAACCCTAATCCTAATCCTAACGCTAACGCTAACCCTAACCCTAACCCTAACCCTAAACCTAACGCTAACGCTAACCCTAACCCAAACGCTAACCCTAACCCTAACCCTAACCCTAACCCTAACCCTGACCCTAACACTAACCCTAACCCTAACCCTAACGCTAACCCTAACCCTAACACTAACCCTAACCCTAACGCTAACCCTAACCCTAACCCTAACACTAACACTAACCCTAACCCTAACGCTAACCCAATCCATAATGCTAACCCTAACCCTAACCCTAACTCTAACCCTAATCCTAACCCTAACCCTAACCCTAATGCTAACGCTAACCCTAACCCTAAACCTAACGCTAACCCTAACCCTAACCCTAACGCTAATCCTAACCCTAACCCTAACACTAACGATAACGCTAACCCTACCCCTAACGCTAACACTAACCCTAACCCTAACGCTAACCCTAAACCTAAAACTAACCCTAACCCTAACCCTAACCCTAACCTTAACCCGAACCCTAACCCTAACGCTAATGGTAACCCTAACCCTAACCCTAACCCTAACGCTAACCCTAAACCTAACCCTAACCCAAACCCTATCGCTAACGCTAACACTAACCCTAACCCTAATACTAATGCTAACCCTAACCCTAACGCTAACACCAAACCTAACCCTAACCCTAACCCTAACACTAACCCTAAACCTAACCCTAATGCTAAGCCGAACACTAACACTAACCCTAACCCTATCCCTAATGCTAACCCTAACCCTAACCATAGCCCTAAACCTAACCCTAAGGCTAACACTAACCCTAACCCTAATGCTAACGCTAACCCTAACCCTAACGCTAACCCTAACCCTAACCCTAACCCTAACGCTAATCCTAACCCTAACCCTAACACTAACGATAACGCTAACCCTAACCCTAACGCTAACCCAAACCCTAACCCTAACCCTAACCATAACCCTAACCCTAACGCTAACCCTAACCCTAACCCTAACCCGAAAACTAACCCTAACACTAACCCTAACCCTAACGCTAACCCTAACCCTAACCCTAACCCGAATCCGAACCCTACCCCTAACCCTAAACCTAACCCTAACGATAACCCTGAACCTAACCCTAAACATAACCCTAACCCTAACCCTAACCCTAACCCTAACGCTAACGCTAACCCTAACCCTAACCCTAAAGCTAACCCTAAACCTAACCCTATCCCTAACCCAAACGCTAACGCTAACCCTAACCCTAACCCTAACCCTAACGCTAACGCTAACCCTAACCCTAACCCTAACGCTAACCCTAAACCTAGCCCTAGCCCTAAACCTAACGCTAACGCTAACCCTAAACCTAACCCGAATTCTAAAGCTAACGCTAACCCTAACCCTAACGCTAACCCTAACCCTAACCCTAACCTTAACCCTAACCCTAACGCTAACCCTAACCCTAACCCTAACCCTAATCCTAACCCTAACCCTAACCCTAAGGCTAATCCTAACACTAACCCGAACCCTAACACTAACGAAAACGCTAACCCTAACCCAAACGCTAACCCTAACCCTAACACTAACACTAACCCTAACCCTAACCCTAACCCTAACCCTAACGCTAGCTAACCCTAACCCTAACACTAAGCCTACCATAACCCTAACGCTAACGCTAACCCTAACCCTAACCCTAACCCTAACCCTAACCCTAACGCTAACGCTAAACCTAACCCTAACCCTAACGCTAACCCTAAACCTAACCCTGACCCTAACCCTAACCCTAACCCTAATCCTAACCCTAACCCTAACCCTAAGGCTAATCCTAACACTAACCCGAACCCTAACACTAACGAAAACGCTAACCCTAACCCAAACGCTAACCCTAACCCTAACACTAACACTAACCCTAACCCTAACCCTAACCCTAACCCTAACGCTAGCTAACACTAACCCTAACCCTAAGCCTACCATAACCCTAACGCTAATGCTAACCCTAACCCTAACCCTAACCCTAACCCTAACCCTAACGCTAACGCTAAACCTAACCCTAACCCTAACGCTAACCCTAAACCTAACCCTGACCCTAATCCTAACCCTAACCCTAACCCTAAGGCTAATCCTAACACTAACCCGAACTCTAACACTAACGAAAACGCTAACCCTAACCCAAACGCTAACCCTAACCCTAACACTAACACTAACCCTAACCCTAACCCTAACCCTAACCCTAACCCTAACCCTAACGCTAGCTAACCCTAACCCTAACCCTAAGCCTACCATAACCCTAACGCTAACGCTAACCCTAACCCTAACCCTAACCCTAACCCTAACCCTAACGCTAACGCTAAACCTAACCCTAACCCTAACGCTAACCCTAAACCTAACCCTGACCCTAACCCTAACCCTAACCCTAATCCTAACCCTAACCCTAACCCTAAGGCTAATCCTAACACTAACCCGAACCCTAACACTAACGAAAACGCTAACCCTAACCCAAACGCTAACCCTAACCCTAACACTAACACTAACCCTAACCCTAACCCTAACCCTAACCCTAACGCTAGCTAACCCTAACCCTAACCCTAAGCCTACCATAACCCTAACGCTAACGCTAACCCTAACCCTAACCCTAACCCTAACCCTAACCCTAACGCTAACGCTAAACCTAACCCTAACCCTAACGCTAACCCTAAACCTAACCCTGACCCTAACCCTAACCCTAACCCTAATCCTAACCCTAACCCTAACGATAACACTAACCCGAACCCTAACCCTAACCCTAACCCTAATCCTAAACCTAACCCTAATGATAAAACTAACCCTTAACCTAACCCTAACCCTAACCATAACCCTAACCCTAACCCTAACGCTAACGCTAACCCTAACCCTAACCCTAACGCTAACCCTAAACCTAGCCCTAGCCCTAAACCTAACGCTAACGCTAACCCTAAACCTAACCCGAATTCTAAAGCTAACGCAAACCCTAACCCTAACGCTAACCCTAACCCTAACCCTAACCTTAACCCTAACCCTAACGCTAACCCTAACCCTAACCCTAACCCTAATCCTAACCCTAACCCTAACCCTAAGGCTAATCCTAACACTAACCCGAACCCTAACACTAACGAAAACGCTAACCCTAACCCAAACGCTAACCCTAACCCTAACACTAACACTAACCTTAACCCTAACCCTAACCCTAACGCTAGCTAACCCTAACCCTAACCCTAAGCCTACCATAACCCTAACGCTAACGCTAACCCTAACCCTAACCCTAACCCTAACCCTAACCCTAACGCTAACGCTAAACCTAACCCTAACCCTAACGCTAACCCTAAACCTAACCCTGACCCTAACCCTAACCCTAACCCTAATCCTAACCCTAACCCTAACGATAACACTAACCCGAACCCTAACCCTAACCCTAACCCTAATCCTAAACCTAACCCTAATGATAAAACTAACCCTTAACCTAACCCTAACCCTAACCATAACCCTAACTCTAACCCTAACGCTAACGCTAACCCTAACCCTAACTCTAACGCTAACCCTAAACCTAGCCCTAGCCCTAAACCTAACGCTAACGCTAACCCTAAACCTAACCCGAATTCTAAAGCTAACGCTAACCCTAACCCTAACGCTAACCCTAACCCTAACCCTAACCTTAACCCTAACCCTAACGCTAACCCTAACCCTAACCCTAACCCTAAACCTAACGCTAACGCTAACCCTAACCCTAACCCTAAACTTAACCCTAACCCTAATGCTCACCCTAACCCTAACCCTAACCATAAAGCTAACCCTATCCCTAACCCAAACCCTAACGTAACCCTAAACCTAACCCTAACCCTAACCCTAACCCTAACCCTAACCCTAACGCTAACCCTAACCCTAACCCTAACCCTAACCCTAATCCTAATCCTAACGCTAACGCTAACCCTAACCCTAACCCTAACCCTAAACCTAACGCTAACGCTAACCCTAACCCAAACGCTAACCCTAACCCTAACCCTAACCCTAACCCTGACCCTAACACTAACCCTAACCCTAACCCTAACGCTAACCCTAACCCTAACACTAACCCTAACCCTAACGCTAACCCTAACCCTAACCCTAACACTAACACTAACCCTAACCCTAACGCTAACCCAATCCATAATGCTAACCCTAACCCTAACCCTAACTCTAACCCTAATCCTAACCCTAACCCTAACCCTAATGCTAACGCTAACCCTAACCCTAACCCTAACGCTAACCCTAACCCTAACGCTAACCCTAAACCTAAAACTAACCCTAACCCTAACCCTAACCCTAACCTTAACCCGAACCCTAACCCTAACGCTAATGCTAACCCTAACCCTAACCCTAACCCTAACGCTAACCCTAAACCTAACCCTAACCCAAACCCTATCGCTAACGCTAACACTAACCCTAACCCTAATACTAATGCTAACCCTAACCCTAACGCTAACACCAAACCTAACCCTAACCCTAACCCTAACACTAACCCTAAACCTAACCCTAATGCTAAGCCGAACACTAACACTAACCCTAACCCTATCCCTAATGCTAACCCTAACCCTAACCATAGCCCTAAACCTAACCCTAAGGCTAACACTAACCCTAACCCTAATGCTAACGCTAACCCTAACCCTAACGCTAACCCTAACCCTAACCCTAACCCTAACGCTAATCCTAACCCTAACCCTAACACTAACGATAACGCTAACCCTAACCCTAACGCTAACCCAAACCCTAACCCTAACCCTAACCATAACCCTAACCCTAACGCTAACCCTAACCCTAACCCTAACCCGAAAACTAACCCTAACACTAACCCTAACCCTAACGCTAACCCTAACCCTAACCCTAACCCGAATCCGAACCCTACCCCTAACCCTAAACCTAACCCTAACGATAACCCTGAACCTAACCCTAAACATAACCCTAACCCTAACCCTAACCCTAACCCTAACGCTAACGCTAACCCTAACCCTAACGCTAAAGCTAACCCTAAACCTAACCCTATCCCTAACCCAAACGCTAACGCTAACCCTAACCCTAACCCTAACCCTAACCCTAACGCTAACCCTAACCCTAACCCTAACCCTGACCCTAAACCTAACCCTAACCCTAACCCTAACGCTAACCTTAACCCTAACCCTAACCCTTACCCTAACGCTAACCCTAACTCTAAGCCTAACCCTAACGCTAACCCTAACCCTAACCCTAACCCTAACCCTAACCCTAACCCTAACGCTAACGCTAACCCTAACCCTAACCCTAACGCTAACCCTAAACCTAACCCTAACCCTAACCCTAACCCTAACCCTAATCCTAAACCTAACCCTAATGATAAAACTAACCCTAACCCTAACCCTAACCCTAAACCTAAGCGTAACCCTAACCCTAACGCTAACGCTAACCCTAACCCTAACCCTAACGCTAACCCTAAACCTAGCCCTAGCCCTAAACCTAACGCTAACGCTAACCCTAACCCTAACCCGAACTCTAAAGCTAACGCTAACCCTAAACCTAACGCTAACCCTAACCCTAACCCTAACCTTAACCCTAACCCTAACGCTAACCCTAACCCTAAACCTAACCCTAACCCTAACCCTAACCCTAAACCTAACGCTAACGCTAACCCTAACCCTAACCCTAAACTTAACCCTAACCCTAATGCTAACCCTAACCCTAACCATAACCATAACGCTAACCCTAACCCTAACCCAAACCCTAACGTAACCCTAACCCTAACCCTAACCCTAACCCTAACACTAACCCTAACGCTAACCCTAACCCTAACCCTAACCCTAACCGTAATCCTAACCCTAATGCTAACGCTAACCCTAACCCTAACCCTAACCCTAACGCTAAACCTAACCCAAACGCTAACCCTAACCCTAACCCTCACCCTAACCCTAACCCTAAACCTAACCCTAACGCTAACCCTAACCCTAACCCTAACCCTAACCCTAACCCTAACGCTAACCCTAACCCTAACCCTAACCCTAATACTAATGCTAACCCTAACCCTAATGCTAACACCAAACCTAACCCTAACCCTAACCCTAATGCTAACCCGAACACTAACACTAACCCTAACCCTATCACTAATTCTAACCTTAACACTAACCATAGCCCTAAACCTAACCCAAAACCTAACCCTAACCCTAACCATAACCCTAACCCTAACGCTAACCCTAACCCTAACCCTAACCCTAACACTAACCCTAACACTAACCCTAACCCTAACGCTAACCCTAACCCGAACCCTAACCCGAACCCGAACCCTACCCCTAACCCTAACCCTAACCCTAACGCTAACGCTGAAACTAACCCTAAACCGAACCCTAACCCTAACCCTAACCCTAACCCTAACTCTAACGCTAACGCTAAACCTAACCCTAACCCTAAAGCTAACCCTAAACCTAACCCTATCCCTAACCCAAACGCTAACGGTAACCCTAACCCTAACCCTAACCCTAACCCTAACGCTAACCCTAACCCTAACCCTAACCCTAACACTAACGCTAATCTTAACCCTAACCCTAACCCTAACCCTAATGCTAACGCTAACCCTAACGCTAACCCTAACCCTAACCCTAACCCTAATGTTAACCCTAACCCTAACCCTAACCTAACGCTAACCCTAACCCTAACCTTAACCCTAACCCTAACCCTAACTCTAACGCTAACGCTAACCCTAACCCTAACCATAACCCTAACCCTAACGCTAACCCTAACCCTAACCCTAACGCCAAACCTAACCCTAACCCTAACGCTAACGCTAACCCTAACCCTAACCCTAATCCTAACCCTAACCCTAACCCTAACGCTAATCCTAACACTAACCCTAACCCTAACACTAACGAAAACGCTAACCCTAACCCAAACGCTAACCCTAACCCTAACACTAACACTAACCCTAACCCTAACCCTAACCCTAACCCTAAAGCTAACGCTAACCATAACCCTAACCCTAACCCTAACCCTAAGCCTACCATAACCCTAACGCT